>NC_053491.1:249288030-249300530 GCF_905171775.1 Rana temporaria
GTAGGTTATATGATATTTAATGTCATAGTTCACACCAGCTGTTACAGTTCCAGTTCCAGAAAAAAAGGTACAACTTGCTGCATTTTTCCTGCACTTGACTGTACTGAAACAATATAAGTGCTAGTTCACACCAGATGCAGTTCCATTTTCTTTTTTTTCTGCACAAAATGCATGCACAGTGTTTTCCATGTATTCCAATGGCTCTAGTTCACACCATGCAGTCAGTTTCAGGTCAGTGTCCAGTGCAGAAACTGACTGTAAAAACTGACTGCATGGTGTGAACTAGAGCCATTGGAATACATGGAAAACACTCTGCATGCATTTTTAGTGCAGAAAAAGCGCATGGAACTGCGTCTGGTGTGAACTGGCTCTAAAAGGTATTAAAAATGCACCGGAAAGCAACTTAACGCACAAAAAAAACGCACTGGAACACACATGTCCTTTTTAGCCTGGGTTCAGACCAGGGCTGGACTGGGACAAAAATTTGGCCCTGGACTTCATCCAGACTGGCCCACTTTGACAGGTCTCTCCCACAGAGGCCGGACAACTCCTGCACCCCCCCCCTCCCAGCCACCCAAGCCCCCTCTCCCCCTTCACTAGCCACTAGCCGTTTTACTTTATTAGAGTAGAACGGCTGGTACTGGTACTCTTATAGGCAGTACCAGTGGGGAAGCTAGAAATTATTTCTCCCGGGGCAAAGAATCAGTTTGGTGCCCCCCCCTTATGGGACAACATTAGGCAGAAGTGAGAAACTCCCAGGCTGCTGTCACTGAAGCCGGCCCACTGAGCCATCGGCCCACCGGGAAACTCCCTGTAGTCCCAATGGCCAGTCCATCCCTGGTTCAGACAAGCGCTATCTCAGAGATCACAGGTGATTCGCACCCGCACTGTGGTGCCGATCACATGCGATCCCTGAGCAATGCGAGTTTAGCCATACAGTTGTATGGCTGAACTCACATTGGACTTGCACAGAAAATATTGCAGGGACTGATTTTTCCCCACACTAGAAGCGGATCTCATGGGTGTTGTCACCTACACTGCGATCTGTGAACTAAACTGTGGCTGTCTAAACTTTGACACCCGCAGCAGTTTGCACAAGGCAGTGTGAACTGCCTGCAGGAGAGAAGTGATGCGGGAACCGGCGATGGGAGTCACACTGGTTCCCACATTGCACTAGTGTAAACCCAGGGTAAAGGTTAGGGAAAAAAGGGGGGAAAATGCACTGGAACGCATAAAAAATGTGTCAAAAACGTGCATGCAGAAAAGCATCTGGAATTCATCCGGACTGCGTTTCTATGGTGTGAACTGGTCCTAAAAAGCATCAAAAATGCACTGGAACACACCAAAGTTCACCTAAAGTACCAACAACGCACTGAAACACACATGTCCTTATGGGCCAGTTGACACCAGATGCAGTTGCATGCAGTTCCGTGCAGTTCCGTTTTTTCTGCATCGATACAGTCAGTTCCAGTCAGTTTCCGGTCAGTTTCTGCGCCGGAAACTGACTGGAACTGACTGCATTGGTGTGAACTAGAGCCATTGGAATACATGGAAAACACTGTGCATGCATTTTTAGTGCAGAAAAAAAAGCACACTGCATGGAACTATAGCACTAAGAGCCAGTTCACACCAGATGCAGTTCCGAGCAGTTCCGTTTTTTCTGCGCCAATATAGTCAGTTCCTGTCAGTTTCTGCACCGCAGACTGACCAGAAACTGACTAAGACTGGATTCACACCTATGCAGTTTAAGGCCTGATTCACACCTATGCATTTTTAGTGCTTTTTGCATTTTGGAGATTTGCATTACAGAGCGCGTTCCATAGGAAACTATATTAAATGGACGGTAGTGCAAATTTGCAAAATGCAAAAAGAACTAAAAATGCATGGGTGTGAATCAGGCCTTAGTGCATTTTGCATTTTGCAGATTTGCTGTTCAGTCCATTTAACATGGTTTCCTATGGAACACGTTCTGTAGAGCAAATCCGCAAAATGCAAAAAGCACAAGAAAAGCATATGAATCAGGCCTCAAACTGCACAATACTCTTTCACTGTGCCAGCAGGAAGATCAATCTAGATTGTAAGCTCTAACGAGCAGGCCCCCCTGCAGAAAGAAAGGCACACGGAACTGCGTTGTCTGGTGTGAACCAGCACTAAAAATGCATGCACAGTGTTTTCCATGTATTCCAATGGCTCTAGTTCACACCATGCAGTCAGTTTCCGGTGCAGAAACTCAGCGGAAACTGAAGCCCCGTACACACGGCCGAGGAACTCGACGTGCCAAACACATCGAGTTCCTCGGCGTGTTCAGTCCTGGAGCCGCCGAGGAGCTCGGCGGGCCGAGTTCTCCCATAGAACAACGAGGAAATAGAGAACATGTTCTCTATTTCCTCGCCGAGGTCCTCGTCGGCTTCCTCGGCCGAAAGTGTACACACGGCCGGGTTTCTCGGCAGAATTCAGCTCTGAACCGAGTTTCTGGCTGAATTCTGCCGAGAAACTCGGTCGTGTGTACGGGGCCTGACTGTATGGTGTGAACTAGAGCCATTGGAATACATAGAAAACACTGTGCACAGGCATAAATTGCGAATAGGGACGACATTCCGACGATGGGTCTGAAGGAGGGAGGGGGGAGGAAGGGGATTTGGGGGGGGGGGGTTCCCTTTTTTTTGGGGGGGGTAGGGGGAAGTAGGGGGAATTAGGAGGGATTAGATAGTTGGTAGTCGATGCAGGGTGATGGGAAACCCAGAAGACAACCAGAAGGGTAGAGACCCCCGAGAGGGGTAAGCCCAAAAAGAAACCTATATCGGGGGTCTCCTCTCGGTTTTTCTTTGCTTTTTCGCTTGCTTGTTAATTTAAGTGGCTGATGTATTGGTTGATGGTATCACAAGATGTGATTATTGTGAATGCCCTTAACGTGTATCTGCTTATCTCTTTGAAAACAATTAAAATATATATATGGAAAAGAAAACACGGTGCATGCATTTTTGTGCAGAAAAAAAACACACAAAACTGAATGGAACTGCGTCTGGTGTGAACTGGCCCTTAAAAAAGAGAGGGGGGGGGGGGACGCACCTGACCGCATCAAAAACGCATCAAAAATGTGCATGCAGAACGCATCCGGACATTTTTCTATGGTGTGAACTGGCCCTTAGAAGGCCGGGAGGCAAGGGGTTAAAAATCTAGTATCAGTGCATCCCTTATTATTATTATTATTATTATTATTATTATACAGGATGTATATATATTGTTAGCTCGCAGGAGCATGGAACACCCTCTTGTATTGAGTTGCATTATTGCTGTACTGTCTCCCTTTATATTGTAAAGCGCTGTGCAAACTGTCACTGCTGTATAAATCTTGAATAATAATATAGGGCCAGATTCACAGAAGAGATACAACGGCGTTTCTCTGAAACGCCGTCGTATCTCTCAGAGTATCTATGCGACTGATTCATAGAATCAGTTACGCATAAATAGCCCTTAGATCCGACAGGTGTAATTGTCTTACACCGTCGGATCTTAGGATGCAATACCTCGGCCGCCGCTGGGTGGAGTTTGCGTCGTTTTCCAGCGTCGGGTATGCAAATTAGCAGTTACGGCGATCCACGGCGGTTTTCGTGTTCGTTACGTCGGCGCAAGTCTTAGTTTCCCGTTGCAAAGTTAAGCAATCTTTTTCATTGCTTAACTTTACACCAGCCATGTTAAAGTATGGCCGTCGTTCCCGCGTCGATTTTGAATTTTTTTTTTTCGGCGTAAGTACGTTACGGACGTCGCGATTCACAAACACGTCGCGCCGCCGTAATTTTGCGCAAAGCACTTCGGGAAAATTGCGAACGGAGCATGCGCAGAACGTCCGGCGCGGGAGCGCGCCTAATTTAAATGGTACACGCCCCATTTGAATTGGGCGGGCTTGCGCCGGACGTGTTTACGATACACCGCCGCAAGTTTACAGGTAAGTGCTTTGTGGATCGGGCACTAACACTGAAAACTTGCGGCGGTGTAACGTAAACGGGTTACGTTGCGCCGCCGCAATTGTACCTGAATCTGGCCCATAGTACCAGCCGTTTTCTCAGTTGCAATACAGTTCAATAGAGGAGAATTATGAAGGCCTTGCTCATGGAGCTTACAATCTAAAAGCAGTGTCTGCAAAGCAAGGATAACGGTGCAAGTATTGGGGGGGGGGGGGGATGCTTGTAGAAGAAGCAATGTGTGAATTATGTGAAGCTGATTGCATATTGCTGAGTGACATAGAAATGCGATTTTCTGCAGTCATTGGTCTGATGTCACAGTATCCAGACTCAGGCCTGACTTCAAAGGCAATTGGCCTCCTTGTAGTCAGATAGCAAATGTATCTCTATCACTTAAACGCCAAGCTGATCCTTGGAAATGTTTACATGTAGACACATGAAGACATGACAAAGAAAGAGCTCTTTAAAGCGGAGACTAGAAAGAGAAGATTGGTTATATGAGCTTCCTCTTCATATAATCAGACGTAATTACCCAAGTGACTTTTCAGTTTCTTGTGATTACAGCCCTACAGGTATCACTAATAACACAGCGCAGTGTGTAGCCTATGTAATTAACTCCCTCTTCTTCTTCTTCTCTGGAACAAAAACAGTCCGCAAATCACTGCCATCAAGGAGAGAGCCTCCCTGGCCAATCACAGGAGGACACCGCTGACGTCACGCCGCCCCGGCCTTTCCTGTTGGCTGTCAGAGTTTCTCCTTTCGATAGAGGAAAAAGTTCCCTTGACTTTCCTTGAAGTGTGTTGCTCGTGGAGTATTCACGCTCAGAGCTGGACTTACCTTCATCGATCCCAGGGACCCTGAGCAAGGAGTTGTCACCATGTCTTCTCCTAGGGACACCAGAGAGGACTTCAGCTCTGATGAAGAAAGCTCCGCTCGTCCCATCCATGTTAGTCCCATGCATTCCCCATCCGAAGCCGAGCACAAGCTCAAGATCTCCAGCCTGTCTTTCAGCGTGGAGGCGCTCATGGCTGATAAGAGGGTGCCCAAGGAGGTCACCCATCTACGTGGCTTGGACACTTCTGGGGGCAGCGCGGGCGCCCCTAGGCATCTGGCTTTGGGCTCCGGGAACAGAGAGAGCCCCAGTCCTCCTTCTGGCCTCACCAAAAACCTCGAGACTTCTTCTGTCAAATCCGAGAACTCTGAAGATGGCACAGGCTGGCCAAATGAAGGAGGCAGATATTCCCCTCCACCAAGTAAGTCGATTGTCTATGGTGTGGTGCCAGGGCGATGGGTATCTGCGGTGCAGCTCTCTGATTTCATGTAGGGCCATTACTGCCTCTTTCATCTGCTTAATGAAAGCTGACTGCTCTGCATGCTCTGATATCAATACCTCTGTGCATTCCTCAGTCTCATATGTGTGGAGGATCTGATCTCACTAAGGGGGTGATCTATTAATACTGGAGCACCCACAACCTACCTCTGTGCATTCCTCAGTCTCATGTGTGGAGGATCTGCTCCCATTAAGGGGGTGATTTACTAATACTGGAGCCCCCACAATCTACCTCTGTGCATTCCTTACATGTATGGAGGATCTGCTCTCACTAAGGGGGTGATTTACTAATACTGGAGCCCCCACAATCTACCTCTGTGCATTCCTTACATGTATGGAGGATCTGCTCTCACTAAGGGGGTGATTTACTAATACTGGAGCCCCCACAACCTACCTCTGTGCATTCCTCAGTCTCATATGTGTGGAGGATCTGCTCCCACTAAGGGGGTGATTTACTAATACTGGAGCCCCCACAATCTACCTCTGTGCATTCCTTACATGTATGGAGGATCTGCTCTCACTAAGGGGGTGATTTACTAATACTGGAGCCCCCACAACCTACCTCTGTGCTTTCCTCAGTCTCATATGTATGGAGGATCTGCTCTCACTATATTTACTAATACTGGAGCACTCACAATCTACCTCTGTGCATTCCTTACATGTATGGAGGATCTACTCTCACTAAGGGGGTGATTTACTAATACTGGAGCACCCACAATCTACATCTGTGCATTGCTCACATGTATGGAGGATCTGCTCTCACTAAGGGGGTGATTTACTAATACTGGAGCCCCCACAAGCTACCTCTGTGCAATCCTCACATGTATGGAGCATCTGCTCTCACTCAGGGGGTGATTTACTAAAAACTGGAGCACTCAGAATCTACCTCTGTGCAATCCTTACATGTATGGAGGATCTGCTCTCACTAGATTTACTAATACTGGAGCACCCACAACCTACCTCTGTCTAATCCTTACATGTATGGAGGACCTGCTCTCACTAGATTTACTAATACTGGAGCACCCACAGTCTACCTCTGTCTAATCCTTACATGTATGGAGGACCTGCTCTCACTAGATTTATTAATACTGGAGCACCCACAGTCTACCTCTGTCTAATCCTTACATGTATGGAGGATCTGCTCTCACTAGATTTACTAATACTGGAGCACCCACAACCTACCTCTGTCTAATCCTTACATGTATGGAGGATCTGCTCTCACTAGATTTACTAATACTGGAGCACCCACAATCTACCTCTGTGCATTCCTTACATGTATGGAGGATCTGCTCTCACTCAGGGGGTGATTTACTAATACTGGAGTACTCAGAATGTACCTCTGTACAATCCTCACATGTATGGAGGATCTACTAATACTGGAGCACTCACAATCTACCTCTGTGCATTCCTCAACCTCACATGTAGGATCTGCTCTATGGGGGAGATTCACCAAAACTGGAGAACTCACAATCTGGTGCAGTTGTGCATGGTAGCCAATGAGCTTCTAACTCCAGCTTGTTCAATTAAGCTTTGACAATAAAATCTGGAAGCTGATTGGTTTCTATGCAGAGCTGCACCAGATTTTGCACCCCCCCCCCCCCCCAACTCCCCACTTTTTTTGCTATTTTTAATGATTTCCGGTAACCATGGGGTTAAGCTTAAATGAAGCTGTCTGGTGCATTTGTGTTACTCAATAGATTGTTGCTTCTCCCATAGGAAATGAGTAATGATCTCAGCTCCAGGCATGGATGGGCAAAGCGGTAGACTTCCCAGCACAGCATGGCAATCGGGTCTTGTGCCTATAGGAGGCAGAGGCAACTTTGTTGTCACATTTTTCTCATTATAGATACAAAGACATTATATCAATGCAGTAACATAAAACATTGGTAGTATGCTAGGCTAGAGTAGAATCGTGTCCCGTCATTCTTATTAGTGGGAAGAATAGTGTCCCGTCATTTTTATTAGTGGGAAGAATAGTGTCCTGTCACTATTTACTATTTACATATACTCAAGCCTTGTACATCTACCCCTTTCTGCTTCTGTATGAGGCTTGTAAATTGTACATTTTCAATGAAAATATATGGAGGAAAAAAAGAACCTCAGTAAGCTAAAACACAAGTCTCAGAATTCTGTCATTTCAGATCTCATACAACTGTCATTTTTTTCAGGATTCTTATATTAGTGTGTTAGCTTTCAAACTGAGCTAGTCACAAGATTATTTCTAATAAAATATGTCACTGGGAAAGAAGTGATCGAAGCAGAGGGGTGTAGCCAAAAAGTTGTGTGCCCACAAGATCTAAAGATGACCATCCGGCCCTGATGGCAGCTTTATATTACAAATGGGTATAGGTTTAGGGATAGACTTAGGTAATATCCTTGACCTAAACAGTATCTTCAGCTTAACATGATCTGATTGGCTGCTAAATAGGAGGTCAGAGGGAGCCGATTTGTATTGAGACGTCTAAAAGTTAATCAATATATATTTTTTATTAATCAATTCGATTTAACCTTTTAATGCCCCCCATATCAATATCCTTGACCTATACGGTATCTTCAGCTTAGCACATGACTTGATGGCTAATTATGAAGTCAGAGGGTGCTGCTCTGTATTGAGACGTCTACAAGGTAATCAATATGTATACATATATTTTTACTGATCAATTACATTAACCTTTTAATACCCCCCCATATAAATGTCCTTGGCCTATACGGTATCTTCAGCTTAGCACATGACTTGATGGCTAATTATGAAGTCAGAGGGTGCTGCTCTGTTGTGAGACGTCTACAAGGTAATCAATACATATATTTTTAGTGATCAATTACATTAACCTTTTAATGCCCCCCATATAAATATCCTTGGCCTATACGGTATCTTCAGCTTAGCACATGACCTGATTGCTAAGCATGAGGTCAGAGTGTGCTACTTATTGAATAATTGGTCCCAATACATAACACCCTCTGACTTTTTAGTGTTGAGACTCCTACAAATGAATCTATAAATATTATTTTAGTGATCAGATAGAAAATACTTCCTGTATGAAATTTTTTATCGAATTCATCTCTAAAATAATACTTATTGATTAACTTGAAGACGTCTTAATACAAAGCAGAACCCCCTGACCTCATTATTAGTAACCAGATCATGGGCTAAGCTGAAGATACTGTTCATATAAGGAGTTATTAAAAAGTTCCTTAATATTGATCACTAAAAAATACATGTATTGATTATTTGGAAGACGTCTCAATACAAAGCAGCACCCTCTGACATCATGGCTAGCAATCAGATCATATGGTAAGCTGAAGATACTGTATAGTGAAGGATATCACCTAAGTCATTATTTTTTTTTTTGGTCAATTAGAGGGACTTTTTAATGCACCCCATATGCATTGAGACGTCTACAAGGTAATCAATAAATATATTTTAGTGATCAATTATATTAACCTTTTAATGCCCCCCATATAAATATCCTTGGCCTATACGGTATCTTCAGCTTAGTACATGACCTGATTGCTAGGCATGAGTTCAGAGTGTGCTACTTATTGATTGATTGGTCCCAATACGTAGCACCCTCTGACTCCTACACATGAATCTATAAGTATTATTTTAGTGATCAATAAGAAAATGCTTCCTATATGAATGTCCTTTACCTATACAGTATCTCCAGTTTAGAACAAAATCTGATTGCTAATAATGAGGTCAAATCTGTTGATTTGTGTTGAGACTACTTCCAAATAATCAATAAGTATTATTATTTTTTTAGTGATCAATTAGAGGAACTTTTTAATGTCCCCTAAATGAATATCCTTTACTTATACAGAATTCTCAGCTTAGCACATTATCTGATTGGCAATAATGAGGTCAGATGATGCTGTTTGGTTTTGAGACTACCAATTAATCAATAAGTGTAATGAGAGGCATTTTTAATGCTCCCCAAATATTTTCTTTCTTTTTTTTTATTTTTTTTATTAGTGAGATCAATAAGGAAAGCTCTCATAAAGTTTTACCCCTCACCCCACCCCCTTCCCACACACACACACATTACAGCCCTAAGCTAAACGCCATTGTGGCTGGTGTGTGGCTCCAATCCTGCAGCAGATGAGGATCATGGGATCCGGATGTTTATTTAAAATGTTTCATGGTATCTGCAGATGAGCACTACAAATACATGTGTTTGCTGAGACCTGGAACAATACCGGGATTGTCAGATGGTTTGTGGCGGCGTGTATTGTCGCCGGGGAGCGATGTCAAACAGTGCCTCAAAGACAATGATCTGCAAATAAAAGACAATGATCTGCAATAACATTAACTATTAATAACCGACTCTGGTGACATGGGAGATTGTCCCCTGCGAACCTCTGAATATAGTACTTATAGAGGGGAATTGCCTAAAACAATATGCTATGAAACTAGTGGCCTGTAATAGACTGATGAGAGGAGACATTAGGGTCTGATGAGAGGAGACATTAGGGTCAGGGACATTAGGGTCAGGGAGCCTGTGTTCACAAATAAAGGGGAACATTTCTTCTTGGGATCATTTTTATCCTGTAGTCCTTTTTTTCTACATATTCCCTGCCAGGATTGGATGATCTCTCTCTGAAAACTGGTATTTATTTTATTAAAATAAATATATATTTACCATAAGCTTTACTTAAGAGCCATCTTTTCCTTGTTCTAACCTCCCAATATCGATTTTCAAGGGAAATTTAGCAGACATATCACCCAGACCTGATCGGGTATTTTTTATTGCTGGCCCAGTACATGTTTTTTTTATGTGTATATATATATATATATATATATATATATATATATATATATATATATAAATGTATGTATAGATATATATATATAAATGTATGTATAGATATATGTATAGATATATCTATATATATATATATATATATATATATATATATATATATCTATATATATATCTATATATATATATATATATATATATATATATATATATATATATATCTATATATATATATATATATATATCTATATATATATATATATATATATATCTATATATCTATATATCTATATATATATATATATATATATATATATATATATATATATATATATATATATAGATATATCTATATATATATATATATATATATATATATATATATATATATATATATATATATATATATATATATATATACACACACATAAAAAAAAAACAACAACATGTACTGGGCCAACAATAAAAAATACCCGATCAGGTCTGGGTGATATGTCTGCTAAATTTCCCCTGAAAATAGATCTATCTATCTATCTATCTATCTATCTATCTATCTATCTATATATATATATATATATATATATATATATATATATATATATATATATATATATATATATATATATATATATATATCCATCTATATGATATTCCATAAAATACACCTTCTGGCTTAAACAACGTTGCTTCTACAGGAGTTTTGTGTTCTGCCTGTATGAAGCAACTCAATGTTATCCTTTGTGTCCATACACATTAGGACGCTTACATGCATATTTTGAGTTCAACTTTTTAGGCTGGATTCACACCTACCTATGCATTTTTAGTGCTTTTTGCATTTTGCAGATTTGCACTACAGTATGGAACACGTTATGTGGTGCAAATCTGCAAAATACAAAAAGCACAAAAAATGCATAGCCTTAGCTCCATGCACATCTGTTCTCTTTTAAGTAAAAAAAATGCTCATGTAAAGCATTTTTTGTACAAAGTTTAGACGAGTTTAGGAGAGTTTTATGTTGTTGTTTTTTGCCAGTGAGCTCCAATCAGGAACGCGAATGAGAAGGCTTTTTTTGTCCTGCCTTTAAGGTTCCATGCACACTGGCCTACGTTTTTTTTTTTTGCTAGCCTAAATTTTTATATATATAGAAATTTATATATATATAATATGTATATATATATATATATATATATATATATATATATATATATATATATATATATATATATATATATATATATATAATATGTATATATATATATATATATATATATATATATATATATATATATATATATATATATATATAATCTCCATTTATATGATATTCCATAAAATACACCTTCTGGCCTAAAAAACGTTGCTTCTACAAGAGTTTTGTGTTCTGCCTGTAGGAGCAACTCAATGTTATCCTATATGTCTATGCACATTAGGACGTAGAGGCATATTTTGAGAACAACGTTTAGATGCTGGAAAAAAAAACCTTCTCATTTGCGTTTCTGATTGGAACTTGTACAAAAAAAATCTCTGTATAAACGTTTAAGAACAGACGTTTACATTGATTTCAAAATATGCCTGTAAAGTCCTAATGTGCATAGACACATATGTTCACCTCCTACCAGCCTCCAATATCTATTTTCAGGGAAAATGTAACAGACATATCACCAGCCCTGATACGTTTTTTTTGTTTGTTTAGTTTCTTTGCAGGCCCAGTATGTTTTTTTTTTTAATATTTCCATTTATTTGATATTCCATAAAATAAAGCTTTACCTAACTGGCATCAATATGAGCCATTTACACTTTGTATTAGCCTCCAATACCAGGAAACATTTAACAGGAGGTAGAAGTCACTACAAGAGCCATTTACACTTTGTACTAGCCTCCAATACCAGGAAACATTTAACAGGAGGTAGAAGTCACTACATAAGCCATTTACACTTTGTACTAGCCTCCAATACCAGGAAATATTTAACAGCAGATAGGAGTCACTACAAGAGCCATTTACACTTTGTACTAGCCTCCAATACCAGGAAACATTTAACAGGAGGTAGAAGTCACTACAAGAGCCATTTACACTTTGTACTAGCCTCCAATACCAGGAAACATTTAACAGGAGGTAGAAGTCACTACAAGAGCCATTTACACTTTGTACTAGCCTCCAATACCAGGAAACATTTAACAGGAGGTAGAAGTCACTACAAGAGCCATTTACACTTTGTACTAGCCTCCAATACCAATAAACATATAACAGGAGGTAGAAATCACTACAAGAGCCATTTACACTTTGTACTAGCCTCCAATACCAGGAAACATTTAACAGGAGGTAGAAGTCACTACAAGAGCCATTTACACTTTGTACTAGCCTCCAATACCAGGAAAAAATTAACAGGAGGTAGAAGTCACTACATAAGCCATTTACACTTTGTACTAGCCTCCAATACCAGGAAAAAATTAAC
>NC_053491.1:249303030-249308030 GCF_905171775.1 Rana temporaria
TGTTGGTGGATGAATAGATAGTGATGTGGGTGACATTCACCTGCAGAAGAAGCCTCCTGTCACTTCATGACCAGGGGATACACTTCTTTACATCACTCATACCTGATGCTCCTTGTAAATTTTGTTCTCATTGTCAAGGAGATCAGGGATCCTTGCAAAACATCCATTTACTAAAACTGCTTGCACATGATTTATGCTTAAAGCGAACACAATTTCAGGTTGGAGGTTATTTACTAAAACTATATGGTGCAATATCTGGTGCTGCTCTGCATAGAAACCAATCAGCTTCCATTTGTTTTTTTTTTCAAACCATAAAATTGAACAAGCTGAAGTTAGGAGGTGATTGGCTACCATGCACAACTGCACCAGAATTTGCACTCTTCAGTAAATCAGCCCCACAAAATTGAAGTAGTGATATGAGCTGGGCTCATTTTGAATAACCGATCATGTGCAAGGGAAATTAAAAATACACTATGACTGCCTATGACTGGAGTGAGCAGAGCTTCACCCTATTCACAAAGCTGGGGGAACTGTCGCTATTCCTTTAGTAAACCAACTCCCACTGTGTGATATACAAAGGATAAACTGTTTTTTTTTTTATATAGACATGCCAAATCTTTTTATTAAAATGCACACCAATCTGATGTGACTAAGATGCAGGAGAGTAAATTTGCCATCATAACTCAAAGTTTGCCTATTAATAAGAAGTTTAGCTATTCTACTCTAATTTGCTGGGAGGGTAATTATAAAATCAATCAATCAATCTATCTATATATCTATCAACTTTGTTTTTTGTTTTTTGTTTTTTTCATCTCGTTACAAGTGTTTCATCTATTTTCTTAATCAATAGCAGAACATTTTTAATTTAAATTTGTGGCATTTAATTGCGAATATAATTACAAGCAATTACAGGAGCTTTGGCTTTATTAAAAAAAAGAACATTTTGTTATGAATAGTTGCATGGATCACCATTTATTCAGTTACTGGTTAACCATAGTTGATTAATGAATTAGTAATTCTTGGAATGAAACAATTAAAATGTAAATGGGTGGCGAGCCCAGGGTACCAGCTGTACTTTCTGGATGAATACATCAATAATTGAACAGGTAGGTTATATTTAGGGTGAGCTGGGCTGTCAGTACAATTTAGGGATCCTTTCATGTAGGATTTGTGTGCATCAGACGTGTATAGAATAACAATATATCGATCTACTTCTAAAACCGGAGAGATCCCCTCCACTAGGAGTTCCCCTATTTCACAGAGCCCCCATATACTTTCATATATAGATCTGAGTGACTTTATAAAATGACTCCTGTTGTGAATCACCCCGGATATTTATTGATATTGATGTATTATTTTAGGGGATCATCATTTTTGATATGTTTATATCATTTTTTTTATAGCAGGATTACAATAATCTCTAATCATCCATCAGTGTCTAGGAGAGAAGAAGCCTCTATTAAAAAGAGAACACTTTAATCTTTTTTTTTTAATCATTGCTACTGTAAAACTTCACTTGAACTTGATGCTGCTTTTGAAGTCGTGTCCTTTTACCCAATAAAACAAATGCTAATAAATGGCAAACCTAATTGTACAGAGCATGTAGATAATTACATATCTGTATTTATATATGGTGATTACTTTTCCTCCATAAGGTGAGCTGAGTTTCTTCTATTCCCTTGACATGCTCTTGTTGAATTATAGGTTCAGCAGCAATTTAAAAGTGTGTGTCATTGCTATAAATTCCCGATCTATTGACGACTCTGCACCCTTCTCCTTTGATGTTTTATTAGGTGGAACACTTAGTGCAATGATGGCTAACATTATGTTTTTTTTTTCTTTCAACCGTTATTAAATGACAGAGGCCACATAAACGTAACGACCTATTTAACGATTGCTGTAGTTTCATCTACAATTGGTTGATTTACTTAAAAAAAAAAAAAAAAAAAACACAAGAGAATGTTAATTTTGCAAAGTCAATGTTGTATTACCAAAGGGAATTTGGTAAAGCTGTAATATATACATTATTTAAAGGGAAAATGTATAAAAAAAAAATAGTTTGCACATTATTGGATTAAACTTATCACTGTATTCACTGAACACTTTCTACTCCCACCCTAAATGAATCTGGAGTCTTACCCACTTATATAAGTGAATTATTTTATGTGCTGGTATCAATGGACCAGATCCACAACCAGCGGGCGCAACGTAACTTTTGTGATTTAAATTACACCGCCGCAAATTGTCCAAGTTAGTGCCCGATCCACAAAGCACTTACCTGGACATTTGCGGCGGTGTATCCTAAATCAGTCCGGCGCAAGGCGGGCCAATTCAAATGGGGCGAGTCCCATTTAAATTAGGCACGCTCCCGCGCCGGACGTACTGCGCATGCTCCCGACGCTATTTTCCCGACGTGCTTTGCGTTACGTTACGCTGCGCCGAGTTTTGTGAATCGCGACGGGTAAAAAAGAGATGCGGCGGGAAAAAAAAATGTAAAACAAAATTTGACAGCAACGCGGGAAAGACGGGTATACTTTTACATGGTGTACTAAGTTTACACTTTGTAAAAGCAGCCCTATCTTTGCGACGGCAAACTAACACTCACGGCGACTTCACGAAGGGAAAAACCTTTGTGGATCTCCGTAAGTGCTAATTTGCATACCTGACGCTGGTTTACGACGAGAAATGCCCCCAGCGGCGGCCGCGGTACTGCATCCTAAGATCCGACAGTGTAAAACAATTACACATGTCGGATCTTAGGGATATCTATGCGTAACTGATTCTATGAATCAGCCGCATAGATAGAAACAGGGATACGACGGCGTATCAGCAGATACGCCTGCGTATCCCTTTTGTGGATCTGGCCCTATATACCTATTTACATGGTCAAATGGGAGATCCTCCTCTGAACTCCAACACAGCTGCTCCAGACTGGCCATACATATACAATTTTCTTTTAGATTTACTAAAACATATAATATGAGGTCAAGCCTAAGAACATTCAGGTTGTATGCAATTTAGGAAGTCCCTTGCCCTACATAGTTAAAGGTAAATCTAAAGGACATTTTTTTTTTTAAAAGCCTATGGCGTGTGTAACACACCCAAAAAACTCCACCCGGTGCAGAAAAAATGTGCACACACATAGAGAGTGTTCACAAAAACGTGCAGATGGGTGCAACGTCAAGTGGTTCTCCTGTGAAGAAGGGACCCAAAACCCTGATCCCCCGGGGCGTTAGGCTCCAGACGGGGACTGAGGTACTGTGGTTCGAGAAATCGATGCCAACACGGATCCAACTTCCTCGGAGGGACTGGCGAAACAGAACCCTCCCAGTACTAGGTGGGGCTCCCCCGAAGGGAGACCCCATGAGAGCAGGCGGACTAAGCCAGAAGGCCATGACCACCCACTCCCAAGACGTTCAGGGCTGGCCCGAGGACCAGCACCCTAATAGTAAATCTAAAGGAAATACAACAAGAAAATTGTATAATGTATGGCCAGCTTGAGTAAATTTCCCTCATTGCAGGCAGTTTTGTAATTTGCCTACATTGGTCCAGTTTATGGTCACCAGGACTGATATGTTAAATGGGGGGGAATTGCATATTGAAAACAACTGTTGCCAGTACATAATAATTTATTGAAAGTGGCACATAGACCAGTGAGGATGTTGTCCATAACTACTCATGCTTTATTTTTTTTATATGTTTTTGCATTCCTCTGGATCAACTGTACATATAGGATAGTGTATATGGAGATCTTTGATTTGCATGTGTGTTTTTTCTATTTTGGGTTGGACTTGTGTCTTTTTTTTTTTAACCAATACTATGTAACTGTTGCTACCTTTCATTTTCCCATAGCAGGGAAATGACAGGTAATCCTTGATGGGTTGCCAAGGGCAACATTCCTGTTCTCCTTTTGTTAAAATTTTCATACATGATTCCTTTTAAATTTTAGTGTACACCTAGCTTGTTGATATGGGTACCATGTTTTTCATGGTATGCTTGGCCTTCTTTCTCCTAATGCATATCTTTTTATTTTATTTTGCAGGACATTTGAGCCCATCAACTTGCACCCTAAGGAAACACAAGACCAACCGCAAGCCCAGAACTCCCTTCACCACGTCGCAGTTGTTGGCCCTGGAGCGCAAATTCCGCCAGAAGCAATACCTCTCCATAGCAGAACGGGCTGAGTTCTCCAGCTCCCTCAACCTCACAGAGACCCAGGTCAAAATCTGGTTCCAGAACCGCAGAGCCAAAGCCAAAAGACTCCAGGAGGCTGAACTGGAAAAGCTGAAAATGGCAGCAAAGCCCATGCTTTCCCATGGCTTCAGTTTACCCTTCCCTCTTGGTTCCCCCATTCCAGGTGCTTCATTGTATGGATCCTCCTACCAGCTCCACAGACAGGTCCTTCCCATGCCACCTGTAGGACTCTATGCTACTCCTGTTGGATACAGCATGTATCATTTGTCTTGAGGCAGATGCTGTATGCACTGGTTATATGGACTACTTGATGGGCCTTCTGCTAGCCCCCAACTGCACCAAAGACGCAGGACAGTGCTGGTGGCTCTCTGGATTTACCCTCTTCCATAAACTAAATACAAGTGCCTTGCAGCCTGAGAGAGGGCCAGAAAGCTGGATATGGAGGGACACTCTGTAGGAGATGGAAATGTGTGCTGTCATTTTTACTCCTGTCTACAAAATCCTCTGTTCTAAGTTGGTTGTATAGGTCCTACAATCACATGTGTAAGAAATTCTGGAAGAATGATGGTATAAAAATGTAGATACAAAGAAGAGGGGGGAAGAATATACCAAAGAGTGGGCTTTTCAAAGCCTGTCAGTTGATAGGAGCAGTATCTGCTAGTGTCTGAAGTACCATAAGTCATCAAAGCTGGAGCAAAAATAAGGCCTTTACCTATAGCAGCCAATCAATTATTATCTTTCTTTGGGAAAATGAAATGACTAGTTTGGTTGCTAGAGTGGTATTAAACCCAAAAATATTTTTTTTT